>NC_091842.1:42720193-42726746 GCF_037783145.1 Equus przewalskii | reverse complement strand
TACCATTGCCCTAACCCTAACCCTAACCCTAACCCTAACCCTAACCCTAACCCTAACCCTAACCCTAACCCTAACCCTAACCCTAACCCTAACCCTAACCCTAACCCTAACCCTAACCCTAACCCTAACCCTAACCCTAACCCTAACCCTAACCCTAACCCTAACCCTAACCCTAACCCTAACCCTAAGCCTAACCCTAACCCTAACCCTAACCCTAACCCTAACCCTAACCCTAACCCTAACCCTAACCCTAACCCTAACCCTAAGCCTAACCCTAAGCCTAAGCCTAACCCTAAGCCTAACCCTAACCCTAACCCTAACCCTAACCCTAACCCTAACCCTAACCCTAACCCTAACCCTAACCCTAACCCTAACCCTAACCCTAACCCTAACCCTAACCCTAACCCTAACCCTAACCCTAACCCTAACCCTAACCCTAACCCTAACCCTAACCCTAACCCTAACCCTAACCCTAACCCTAACCCTAACCCTAACCCTAACCCTAACCCTAACCCTAACCCTAACCCTAACCCTAACCCTAACCCTAACCCTAACCCTAACCCTAACCCTAACCCTAACCCTAACCCTAACCCTAACCCTAACCCTAACCCTAACCCTAACCCTAACCCTAACCCTAACCCTAACCCTAACCCTAACCCTAACCCTAACCCTAACCCTAACCCTAACCCTAACCCTAACCCTAACCCTAACCCTAACCCTAACCCTAACCCTAACCCTAACCCTAACCCTAACCCTAACCCTAACCCTAACCCTAACCCTAACCCTAACCCTAACCCTAACCCTAACCCTAACCCTAACCCTAACCCTAACCCTAACCCTAACCCTAACCCTAACCCTAACCCTAACCCTAACCCTAACCCTAACCCTAACCCTAACCCTAACCCTAACCCTAACCCTAACCCTAACCCTAACCCTAACCCTAACCCTAACCCTAACCCTAACCCTAACCCTAACCCTAACCCTAACCCTAACCCTAACCCTAACCCTAACCCTAACCCTAACCCTAACCCTAACCCTAACCCTAACCCTAACCCTAACCCTAACCCTAACCCTAACCCTAACCCTAACCCTAACCCTAACCCTAACCCTAACCCTAACCCTAACCCTAACCCTAACCCTAACCCTAACCCTAACCCTAACCCTAACCCTAACCCTAACCCTAACCCTAACCCTAACCCTAACCCTAACCCTAACCCTAACCCTAACCCTAACCCTAACCCTAACCCTAACCCTAACCCTAACCCTAACCCTAACCCTAACCCTAACCCTAACCCTAACCCTAACCCTAACCCTAACCCTAACCCTAACCCTAACCCTAACCCTAACCCTAACCCTAACCCTAACCCTAACCCTAACCCTAACCCTAACCCTAACCCTAACCCTAACCCTAACCCTAACCCTAACCCTAACCCTAACCCTAACCCTAACCCTAACCCTAACCCTAACCCTAACCCTAACCCTAACCCTAACCCTAACCCTAACCCTAACCCTAACCCTAACCCTAACCCTAACCCTAACCCTAACCCTAACCCTAACCCTAACCCTAACCCTAACCCTAACCCTAACCCTAACCCTAACCCTAACCCTAACCCTAACCCTAACCCTAACCCTAACCCTAACCCTAACCCTAACCCTAACCCTAACCCTAACCCTAACCCTAACCCTAACCCTAACCCTAACCCTAACCCTAACCCTAACCCTAACCCTAACCCTAACCCTAACCCTAACCCTAACCCTAACCCTAACCCTAACCCTAACCCTAACCCTAACCCTAACCCTAACCCTAACCCTAACCCTAACCCTAACCCTAACCCTAACCCTAACCCTAACCCTAACCCTAACCCTAATGGAATGGAATGGAATGGAATGGAATGGAATGGAATGGAATGGAATGGAATGGAATGGAATTAACCCTAACCCTAACCCTAACCCTAACCCTAACCCTAACCCTAACCCTAACCCTAACCCTAACCCTAACCCTAACCCTAACCCTAACCCTAACCCTAACCCTAACCCTAACCCTAACCCTAACCCTAACCCTAACCCTAACCCTAACCCTAACCCTAACCCTAACCCTAACCCTAACCCTAACCCTAACCCTAACCCTAACCCTAACCCTAACCCTAACCCTAACCCTAACCCTAACCCTAACCCTAACCCTAACCCTAACCCTAACCCTAACCCTAACCCTAACCCTAACCCTAACCCTAACCCTAACCCTAACCCTAACCCTAACCCTAACCCTAACCCTAACCCTAACCCTAACCCTAACCCTAACCCTAACCCTAACCCTAACCCTAACCCTAACCCTAACCCTAACCCTAACCCTAACCCTAACCCTAACCCTAACCCTAACCCTAACCCTAACCCTAACCCTAACCCTAACCCTAACCCTAACCCTAACCCTAACCCTAACCCTAACCCTAACCCTAACCCTAACCCTAACCCTAACCCTAACCCTAACCCTAACCCTAACCCTAACCCTAACCCTAACCCTAACCCTAACCCTAACCCTAACCCTAACCCTAACCCTAACCCTAACCCTAACCCTAACCCTAACCCTAACCCTAACCCTAACCCTAACCCTAACCCTAACCCTAACCCTAACCCTAACCCTAACCCTAACCCTAACCCTAACCCTAACCCTAACCCTAACCCTAACCCTAACCCTAACCCTAACCCTAACCCTAACCCTAACCCTAACCCTAACCCTAACCCTAACCCTAACCCTAACCCTAACCCTAACCCTAACCCTAACCCTAACCCTAACCCTAACCCTAACCCTAACCCTAACCCTAACCCTAACCCTAACCCTAACCCTAACCCTAACCCTAACCCTAACCCTAACCCTAACCCTAACCCTAACCCTAACCCTAACCCTAACCCTAACCCTAACCCTAACCCTAACCCTAACCCTAACCCTAACCCTAACCCTAACCCTAACCCTAACCCTAACCCTAACCCTAACCCTAACCCTAACCCTAACCCTAACCCTAACCCTAACCCTAACCCTAACCCTAACCCTAACCCTAACCCTAACCCTAACCCTAACCCTAACCCTAACCCTAACCCTAACCCTAACCCTAACCCTAACCCTAACCCTAACCCTAACCCTAACCCTAACCCTAACCCTAACCCTAACCCTAACCCTAACCCTAACCCTAACCCTAACCCTAACCCTAACCCTAACCCTAACCCTAACCCTAACCCTAACCCTAACCCTAACCCTAACCCTAACCCTAACCCTAACCCTAACCCTAACCCTAACCCTAACCCTAACCCTAACCCTAACCCTAACCCTAACCCTAACCCTAACCCTAACCCTAACCCTAACCCTAACCCTAACCCTAACCCTAACCCTAACCCTAACCCTAACCCTAACCCTAACCCTAACCCTAACCCTAACCCTAACCCTAACCCTAACCCTAACCCTAACCCTAACCCTAACCCTAACCCTAACCCTAACCCTAACCCTAACCCTAACCCTAACCCTAACCCTAACCCTAACCCTAACCCTAACCCTAACCCTAACCCTAACCCTAACCCTAACCCTAACCCTAACCCTAACCCTAACCCTAACCCTAACCCTAACCCTAACCCTAACCCTAACCCTAACCCTAACCCTAACCCTAACCCTAACCCTAACCCTAACCCTAACCCTAACCCTAACCCTAACCCTAACCCTAACCCTAACCCTAACCCTAACCCTAACCCTAACCCTAACCCTAACCCTAACCCTAACCCTAACCCTAACCCTAACCCTAACCCTAACCCTAACCCTAACCCTAACCCTAACCCTAACCCTAACCCTAACCCTAACCCTAACCCTAACCCTAACCCTAACCCTAACCCTAACCCTAACCCTAACCCTAACCCTAACCCTAACCCTAACCCTAACCCTAACCCTAACCCTAACCCTAACCCTAACCCTAACCCTAACCCTAACCCTAACCCTAACCCTAACCCTAACCCTAACCCTAACCCTAACCCTAACCCTAACCCTAACCCTAACCCTAACCCTAACCCTAACCCTAACCCTAACCCTAACCCTAACCCTAACCCTAACCCTAACCCTAACCCTAACCCTAACCCTAACCCTAACCCTAACCCTAACCCTAACCCTAACCCTAACCCTAACCCTAACCCTAACCCTAACCCTAACCCTAACCCTAACCCTAACCCTAACCCTAACCCTAACCCTAACCCTAACCCTAACCCTAACCCTAACCCTAACCCTAACCCTAACCCTAACCCTAACCCTAACCCTAACCCTAACCCTAACCCTAACCCTAACCCTAACCCTAACCCTAACCCTAACCCTAACCCTAACCCTAACCCTAACCCTAACCCTAACCCTAACCCTAACCCTAACCCTAACCCTAACCCTAACCCTAACCCTAACCCTAACCCTAACCCTAACCCTAACCCTAACCCTAACCCTAACCCTAACCCTAACCCTAACCCTAACCCTAACCCTAACCCTAACCCTAACCCTAACCCTAACCCTAACCCTAACCCTAACCCTAACCCTAACCCTAACCCTAACCCTAACCCTAACCCTAACCCTAACCCTAACCCTAACCCTAACCCTAACCCTAACCCTAACCCTAACCCTAACCCTAACCCTAACCCTAACCCTAACCCTAACCCTAACCCTAACCCTAACCCTAACCCTAACCCTAACCCTAACCCTAACCCTAACCCTAACCCTAACCCTAACCCTAACCCTAACCCTAACCCTAACCCTAACCCTAACCCTAACCCTAACCCTAACCCTAACCCTAACCCTAACCCTAACCCTAACCCTAACCCTAACCCTAACCCTAACCCTAACCCTAACCCTAACCCTAACCCTAACCCTAACCCTAACCCTAACCCTAACCCTAACCCTAACCCTAACCCTAACCCTAACCCTAACCCTAACCCTAACCCTAACCCTAACCCTAACCCTAACCCTAACCCTAACCCTAACCCTAACCCTAACCCTAACCCTAACCCTAACCCTAACCCTAACCCTAACCCTAACCCTAACCCTAACCCTAACCCTAACCCTAACCCTAACCCTAACCCTAACCCTAACCCTAACCCTAACCCTAACCCTAACCCTAACCCTAACCCTAACCCTAACCCTAACCCTAACCCTAACCCTAACCCTAACCCTAACCCTAACCCTAACCCTAACCCTAACCCTAACCCTAACCCTAACCCTAACCCTAACCCTAACCCTAACCCTAACCCTAACCCTAACCCTAACCCTAACCCTAACCCTAACCCTAACCCTAACCCTAACCCTAACCCTAACCCTAACCCTAACCCTAACCCTAACCCTAACCCTAACCCTAACCCTAACCCTAACCCTAACCCTAACCCTAACCCTAACCCTAACCCTAACCCTAACCCTAACCCTAACCCTAACCCTAACCCTAACCCTAACCCTAACCCTAACCCTAACCCTAACCCTAACCCTAACCCTAACCCTAACCCTAACCCTAACCCTAACCCTAACCCTAACCCTAACCCTAACCCTAACCCTAACCCTAACCCTAACCCTAACCCTAACCCTAACCCTAACCCTAACCCTAACCCTAACCCTAACCCTAACCCTAACCCTAACCCTAACCCTAACCCTAACCCTAACCCTAACCCTAACCCTAACCCTAACCCTAACCCTAACCCTAACCCTAACCCTAACCCTAACCCTAACCCTAACCCTAACCCTAACCCTAACCCTAACCCTAACCCTAACCCTAACCCTAACCCTAACCCTAACCCTAACCCTAACCCTAACCCTAACCCTAACCCTAACCCTAACCCTAACCCTAACCCTAACCCTAACCCTAACCCTAACCCTAACCCTAACCCTAACCCTAACCCTAACCCTAACCCTAACCCTAACCCTAACCCTAACCCTAACCCTAACCCTAACCCTAACCCTAACCCTAACCCTAACCCTAACCCTAACCCTAACCCTAACCCTAACCCTAACCCTAACCCTAACCCTAACCCTAACCCTAACCCTAACCCTAACCCTAACCCTAACCCTAACCCTAACCCTAACCCTAACCCTAACCCTAACCCTAACCCTAACCCTAACCCTAACCCTAACCCTAACCCTAACCCTAACCCTAACCCTAACCCTAACCCTAACCCTAACCCTAACCCTAACCCTAACCCTAACCCTAACCCTAACCCTAACCCTAACCCTAACCCTAACCCTAACCCTAACCCTAACCCTAACCCTAACCCTAACCCTAACCCTAACCCTAACCCTAACCCTAACCCTAACCCTAACCCTAACCCTAACCCTAACCCTAACCCTAACCCTAACCCTAACCCTAACCCTAACCCTAACCCTAACCCTAACCCTAACCCTAACCCTAACCCTAACCCTAACCCTAACCCTAACCCTAACCCTAACCCTAACCCTAACCCTAACCCTAACCCTAACCCTAACCCTAACCCTAACCCTAACCCTAACCCTAACCCTAACCCTAACCCTAACCCTAACCCTAACCCTAACCCTAACCCTAAC